>NC_053391.1:504386492-504420666 GCF_905171765.1 Bufo bufo
AATAGGGAAGATCGTATATATATATTTTTTTTCTGTACTGAAATAAGCCACTTAACGCTTTCAACACATATAACTGCAGAAGTGAACTGAGAAAATATTTTTCTTTCTGTACTGGAATAGGCCTCAATACGCTTTCATCACAAGTAAATGCTTCAGTGAAGTGCGTTTATAATTTTCTTTCTGTACTGAAATAAGCCATTAAACACTTTCACCCCAAATAAGTGCTACAGTGAAGTGCCTACATATTTTTCATTTTGTACAGAAATAGGTCACTAAATGCTTTCACAACACATATACCTGTAGAAGTGAACTGAGTATATATTTTTCTTTTTGTACTGAAATAGGCCACTTAGCGCTTTCAACACATATAACTGCAAAAGTTTACTAATAGAGTTGAGCGAACACCTGGATGTTCGGGTTCGAGAAGTTCGGCCGAACTTCCCGGAAATGTTCGGGTTCGGGATCCGAACCCGAACCGAACTTCGTCCCGAACCCGAACCCCATTGAAGTCAATGGGGACCCGAACTTTTGGGCACTAAAAAGGCTGTAAAACAGCCCAGGAAAGAGCTAGAGGGCTGCAAAAGGCAGCAACATGTAGGTAAATCCCCTGCAAACAAATGTGGATAGGGAAATGAATTAAAATAAAAATTTAAAAAATAAAAATGACCCAATATCAATTAGACAGAGGTCCCATAGCAGAGAATCTGGCTTCACGTCAGCAGAGAATCAGTCTCTTCATGCCATAGCAAAGAATCTGGCTTCATGTCAGCACAGAATCTGTCTTCATGTCATAGCAGAGAATCAGGCTTCACGTCACCCACCACTGGAACAGGCCACTGTCACACATTTAGGCCCCGGCACCCAGGCAGAGGAGTGAGGTCGCGTAACAGAGAATCTGGCCTCATGTCAGCGCAGAATCTGTCTTCATGTCATAGCAGAGAATCAAGCTTCACGTCACCCACCACTGGAACAGGCCACTGTCACACATTTAGGCCCAGGCACCCAGGCAGAGGAGAGAGGTCGCGTAACAGAGAATCTGGCCTTATGTCAGCACAGAATCTGTCTTCATGTCATAGCAGAGAATCAGGCTTCACGTCACCCACCACTGGAACAGGCCACTGTCACACATTTAGGCCCAGGCACCCAGGCAGAGGAGAGAGGTCCCGTAACAGAGAATCTGGCCTTATGTCAGCACAGAATCTGTCTTCATGTCATAGCAGAGAATCAGGCTTCACGTCACCCACCACTGGAACAGGCCACTGTCACACATTTAGGCCCCGGCACCCAGGCAGAGGAGTGAGGTCGCGTAACAGAGAATCTGGCCTTATGTCAGCGCAGAATCTGTCTTCATGTCATAGCAGAGAATCAGGCTTCACGTCACCCACCACTGGAACAGGCCACTGTCACACATTTAGGCCCAGGCACCCAGGCAGAGGAGAGAGGTCGCGTAACAGAGAATCTGGCCTTATGTCAGCACAGAATCTGTCTTCATGTCATAGCAGAGAATCAGGCTTCACGTCACCCACCACTGGAACAGGCCACTGTCACACATTTAGGCCCAGGCACCCAGGCAGAGTAGAGAGGTCCCGTAACAGAGAATCTGGCCTGATGTCAGCACAGAATCTGTCTTCATGTCATAGCAGAGAATCAGGCTTCACGTCACCCACCACTGGAACAGGCCACTGTCACACATTTAGGCCCAGGCACCCAGGCAGAGGAGAGAGGTTGCGTAACAGAGAATCTGGCCTTATGTCAGCACAGAATCTGTCTTCATGTCATAGCAGAGAATCAGGCTTCACGTCACCCACCACTGGAACAGGCCACTGTCACACATTTAGGCCCAGGCACCCAGGCAGAGGAGAGAGGTCCCGTAACAGAGAATCTGGCCTGATGTCAGCACAGAATCTGTCTTCATGTCATAGCAGAGAATCAGGCTTCACGTCACCCACCACTGGAACAGGCCACTGTCACACATTTAGGCCCTGGCACCCAGGCAGAGGAGAGAGGTCGCGTAACAGAGAATCTGGCCTTATGTCAGCGCAGAATCTGTCTTCATGTCATAGCAGAGAATCAGGCTTCAGGTCACCCACCACTGGAACAGGCCACTGTCACACATTTAGGCCCAGGCACCCAGGCAGAGGAGAGAGGTCGCGTAACAGAGAATCTGGCATTATGTCAGCGCAGAATCTGTCTTCATGTCATAGCAGAGAATAAGGCTTCACGTCACCCACCACTGGAACAGGCCACTGTCACACATTTAGGCCCAGGCACCCAGGCAGAGGAGAGAGGTCCCGTAACAGAGAATCTGGCCTTATGTCAGCGCAGAATCAGTCTTCATGTCATAGCAGAGAATCAGGCTTCACGTCACCCACCACTTGAACAGGCCACTGTCACATATTTAGGCCGAGGCACCCAGGCAGAGGAGAGAGGTCGCGTAACAGAGAATCTAGCCTTATGTCAGCACAGAATCTGGCTTCATGTCATAGCAGAGAATCAGGCTTCACGTCACCCACCACTGGAACAGGCCACTGTCACACATTTAGGCCCAGGCACCCAGGCAGAGGAGAGAGGTCGCGTAACAGAGAATCTGGCCTGATGTCAGCACAGAATCTGTCTTCATGTCATAGCAGAGAATCAGGCTTCACGTCACCCACCACTGGAACAGGCCACTGTCACATATTTAGGCCCAGGTACCCAGGCAGAGGAGAGAGGTCGCGTAACAGAGAATCTGGCATTATGTCAGCACAGAATCTGTCTTCATGTCATAGCAGAGAATCAGGCTTCACGTCACCCACCACTGGAACAGGCCACTGTCACACATTTAGGCCGAGGCACCCAGACAGAGGAGAGCGGTCCCGTAACAGAGAATCTGGCCTTATGTCAGCGCAGAATCAGTCTTCATGTCATAGCAGAGAATCAGGCTTCACGTCACCCACCACTGGAACAGGCCACTGTCACACATTTAGGCCCAGGCACCCAGGCAGAGGAGAGAGGTCGCGTAACAGAGAATCTGGCCTTATGTCAGCACAGAATCTGTCTTTATGTCATAGCAGAGAATCAGGCTTCACGTCACCCACCACTGGAACAGGCCACTGTCACACATTTAGGCCCCGGCACCCAGACAGAGAAGAGGTTCATTCAACTTTGGGTTGCCCCGCAATATAATGGTAAAATGAAATAAAAAATAGTATTGAATGAGGAAGTGCCCTGGAGTAGAATAATATATTGTTAAGGGGAGGTAGTTAATATCTAATCTGCACAAGGGATGGACAGGTCCTGTGGGATCCATGCCTGGTTCATTTTTATGAACGTCAGCTTGTCCACATTGGCTGTAGACAGGCGGCTGCGTTTGTCTGTAATGACGCCCCCTGCCGTGCTGAGTACACGTTCAGACAAAACGCTGGCCGCAGGGCAGGCCAGCACCTCCAAGGCATAAAAGGCTAGCTCTGGCCACGTGGACAATTTGGAGACCCAGAAGTTGAATGGGGCCGAACCATCAGTCAGTACGTGGAGGGGTGTGCACAGGTACTGTTCAACCATGTTAGTGAAATGTTGCCTCCTGCTAACACATTCCGTATCATGTGGTGGTGCAGTTAGCTGTGGCGTGGTGACAAAACTTTTCCACATCTCTGCCATGCTAACCCTGCCCTCAGAGGAGCTGGCCGTGACACAGCTGCGTTGGCGACCTCTTTCTCCTCCTCTGCCTTCGCCTTGTGCTTCCACTGGTTCCCCTGTGACATTTGGGAATGCTCTCAGTAGCGCGTCTACCAACGTGCGCTTGTACTCGCGCATCTTCCTATCACGCTCCAGTGTAGGAAGTAAGGTGGGCACATTGTCTTTGTACCGGGGATCCAGCAGGGTGGCAACCCAGTAGTCCGCACACGTTAAAATGTGGGCAACTCTGCTGTCGTTGCGCAGGCACTGCAGCATGTAGTCGCTCATGTGTGCCAGGCTGCCCAGAGATAAGGACAAGCTGTCCTCTGTGGGAGGCGAATCGTCATCGTCCTGTGTTTGCCTCCAGCCACGCACCAGTGATGGGCCCGAGCTGCTTTGGGTGCCACCCCGCTTTGAACATGCTTCATCCTCATCCTCCTCCACCTCCTCCTCATCCTCGTCCTCCTCGTCCTCCAGTAGTGGGCCCTGTCTGGCCACATTTGTACCTGGCCTCTGGTGTTGCAAAAAACCTCCCTCTGAGTCACTTCGAAGAGACTGGCCTGAAAGTGCTAAAAATGACCCCTCTTCCTCCTCTTCCTCCTGGGCCACCTCCTCTTCCATCATCGCCCTAAGTGTTTTCTCAAGGAGACATAGAAGTGGTATTGTAACGCTGATAACGGCGTCATCGCCACTGGCCATGTTGGTGGAGTACGCGAAACAGCGCAACAGGGCACACAGGTCTCGCATGGAGGCCCAGTCATTGGTGGTGAAGTGTGTCTGATCCACAGTGCGACTGACCCATGCGTGCTGCAGCTGAAACTCCACTATGGCCTGCTGCTGCTCGCACAGTCTATCCAGCATATGCAAGGTGGAGTTCCACCTGGTGGGTACGTCGCATATGAGGCGGTGAGCGGGAAGGCCGAAGTTACGCTGTAGTGCAGACAGGCGAGCAGCGGCAGGGTGTGAACGCCGGAAGCGCGAACAGACGGCCCGCACTTTATGCAGCAGCTCTGACATGTCGGGGTAGTTGCGAATGAACTTCTGCACCACCAAATTCAGCACATGCGCCAGGCAAGGGATGTGCGTCAAACCGGCTAGTCCCAGAGCTGCAACGAGATTTCGCCCATTATCGCACACCACCAGGCCGGGCTTGAGGCTCACCGGCAGCAACCACTCGTCGGTCTGTTGTTCTATACCCCGCCACAACTCCTGTGCGGTGTGGGGCCTGTCCCCCAAACATATGAGTTTCAGAATGGCCTGCTGACGTTTACCCCGTGCTGTGCTGAAGTTGGTGGTGAAGGTGTGTGGCTGACTGGATGAGCAGGTGGAAGAAGAGGAGGAGGAAGCTGAGTAGGAGGAGGAGGAGACAGGAGGCAAAGAATGTTGCCCTGCGATCCTTGGCGGCGGAAGGACGTGTGCCAAACAGCTCTCCGCCTGGGGCCCAGCCGCCACTACATTTACCCAGTATGCAGTTAGGGAGATATAGCGTCCCTGGCCGTGCTTACTGGTCCACGTATCTGTGGTTAGGTGGACCTTGCCACAGATGGCGTTGCGCAGTGCACACTTGATTTTATCGGACACTTGTTTGTGCAGGGAAGGCACGGCTCTCTTGGAGAATTAGTGGCGGCTGGGAACAACATACTGTGGGACAGCAAGCGACATGAGCTGTTTGAAGCTGTGTGTGTCCACCAGCCTAAATGACAGCATTTCATAGGCCAGTAGTTTAGAAATGCTGGCATTCAGGGCCAGGGATCGAGGGTGGCTAGGTGGGAATTTACGCTTTCTCTCAAATGTTTGTGAGATGGAGAGCTGAACGCTGCCGTGTGACATGGTTGAGATGCTTGGTGACGCAGGTGGTGGTGTTGGTGGTACATCCCATGTTTGCTGGGCGGCAGGTGCCAACGTTCCTCCAGAGGCAGAGGAAGAGGCCGAGGCGGCGGCAGCAGCAGCAGAAGAGGCTGAGGCGGCGGCAGCAGCAGAAGAGGCCGAGGCGGCAGCAGCAGAAGAGGCAGCAGGGGGAGCCTGAGTGACTTCCTTGTTTTTAAGGTGTTTACTCCACTGCAGTTCATGCTTTGCATGCAGGTGCCTGGTCATGCAGGTTGTGCTAAGGTTCAGAACGTTAATGGCTCGCTTCAGGCTCTGATGGCACAGCGTGTAAACCACTCGGGTCTTGTCGTCAGCACATTGTTTGAAGAAGTGCCATGCCAGGGAACTCCTTGAAGCTGCCTTTGGGGTGCTCGGTCCCAGATGGCGGCGGTCAGTAGCAGGCGGAGTCTCTTGGCGGCGGGTGTTCTGATTTTGCCCACTGCTCCCTCTTTTGCTACGCTGTTGGCTCGGTCTCACCACTGCCTCTTCCTCCGAACTGTGAAAGTCAGTGGCACGACCTTCATTCCATGTGGGGTCTAGGACCTCATCGTCCCCTGCATCGTCTTCCACCCAGTCTTGATCCCTGACCTCCTGTTCAGTCTGCACACTGCAGAAAGACGCAGCAGTTGGCACCTGTGTTTCGTCATCATCAGAGACGTGCTGAGGTGGTATTCCCATGTCCTCATCATCAGGAAACATAAGTGGTTGTGCGTTAGTGCATTCTATCTCTTCCACCCCTGGTGAAGAGCTAGGTGGATGCCCTTGGGAAACCCTGGCAGCAGAGTCTTCAAACAGCATAAAAGACTGCTGCATAACTTGAGGCTCAGACAGTTTCCCTGATATGAATGGGGGTGATGTGACAGACTGATGGGCTTGGTTTTTATGCGCCATCTGTGCGCTTTCTGCAGAAGACTGGGTGGGAGATAATGTGAACGTGCTGGATCCACTGTCGGCCACCCAATTGACTAATGCCTGCACCTGCTCAGGCCTTACCATCCTTAGAACGGCATTGGGCCCCACCAAATATCCCTGTAAATTCTGGCGGCTACTCGGACCTGAGGTAGTTGGTACACTAGGACGTGTGGCTGTGGCAGAACGGCCACGTCCTCTCCCAGCACCAGAGGGTCCACTAACACCACCACGACCATGTCCACGTCCGCGTCCCTTATTAGATGTTTTCATCATTGTTCCCGTTCACCACAATTTTGAGAATGGCAAATTTGGGAATAGTTTTTCAACAGAGAAAAAAAAATGTGCTTTTACGGTCACTACAAATAACTTGACCAGCTAAAACAGTACAGATTTGCTTGAATAGAAATGTGAGACCTGTTTTTTTTTTGCACTGTGTGACAGGTTAAGGTTTAATCACAGAATCAGACTTCTATCTGCACGGTAGCGTGTGTCTTAGGTTTTTCTGAATGACACTATCAGTACCTTCAATGTAAGATATCCTTTTTGGGATTGATTTCAAGTAGGCCTCAAATACCAGAAACTAGTTATTTTGAGAATGGCAAATTTGGGAATAGTTTTTCAACCCAGAAAAAAAAAATGTGCTTTTACGGTCGCTACAAATAACTTGACCAGCTAAAACAGTACAGATTTGCTTGAATAGAAATGTGAGACCTGTTTTTTTTTGCACTGTGTGACAGGTTAAGGTTTAATCACAGAATCAGACTTCTATCTGCACGGTAGCGTGTGTAATAGGTTTTTCTGAATGACACTATCAGTACCTTCAATGTAAGATATCCTTTTTGGGATAGATTTCAAGTAGGCCTCAAATACCAGAAACTAGTTATTTTGAGAATGGCAAATTTGGGAATAGTTTTTCAACCCAGAAAAAAAAATGTGCTTTTACGGTCGCTACAAATAACTTGACCAGCTAAAACAGTACAGATTTGCTTGAATAGAAATGTGAGACCTGTTTTTTTTTGCACTGTGTGACAGGTTAAGGTTTAATCTCAGAATCAGACTTCTATCTGCACGGTAGCGTGTGTCTTAGGTTTTTCTGAATGACACTATCAGTACCTTCAATGTAAGATATCCTTTTTGGGATAGATTTCAAGTAGGCCTTAAATACCAGAAACTAGTTATTTTGAGAATGGCAAATTTGGGAATAGTTTTTCAACACAGAAAAAAAAAAGGGCTTTTACGGTCGCTACAAATAACTTGACCAGCTAAAACAGTACAGATTTGCTTGAATAGAAATGTGAGACCTGTTTTTTTTTGCACTGTGTGACAGGTTAAGGTTTAATCTCAGAATCAGACTTCTATCTGCACGGTAGCGTGTGTCTTAGGTTTTTCTGAATGACACTATCAGTACCTTCAATGTAAGATATCCTTTTTGGGATAGATTTCAAGTAGGCCTCATATACCAGAAACTAGTTATTTTGAGAATGGCAAAAAAAAGTGTGCTTTTACGGTCACTACAAATAACTTGACCAGCTAAAACAGTACAGATTTGGTTGAATAGAAATGTCAGGTCTATTTTTTAGGCGCTGGGTGACAGGCTCAACTTGCCCCTGATGTAGTATATGGCCAAAAAATAACCACACTGTTGATGGTTAAATGCACTTGGGTGACACAGGCTCAGCCTGCACCAGATGTAGTATATGGCCAAAAAATAATCAGACTGTTGATGGTTAAATGCACTTCGGTGACACAGGCTCAGCCTGCAGCTGATGTAGTATATGGCCAAAAAATAACCAGACTGTTGATGGTTAAATGCACTTCGGTGACACAGGCTCAGCCTGCAGCTGATGTAGGATATAGCACAAAATAACCACACTATTGATGGTTAAATACACTTGGTGATAGCTTGTGCTGGCGCACCACAAGTCACAAAATGGCCGCGATCACCCCAGAAAAAAAGTGATCTAAAAACGCTCTGGGCAGCCTCAAAAAAGTGAGCAAGTCAATATTAGCACTTCAATGATCCACAGCTGCTGATCGATCACAGAATGAAGTCTTTTGGAGGAGTTAATCACTGCCTAATCTCGCCCTAACGTCGCAGCTGCAAACTCTCCCTATGCTTCAATCAGCAGAGTGACGTGCAGCGCAACGTGACCCAAGCTTATATAGAGGCTGGGTCACATGCTGCACTGGCCAATCACAGCCATGCCAATAGTAGGCAAGGCTGTGATGGCCTCTTGGGGCAAGTAGTATGACGCTTGTTGATTGGCTGCTTTGCAGCCTTTCAAAAAGCGCCAAGAAAGCGCCGAACACCGAACCCGAACACAGACTTTTACGAAAATGTTCGGGTTCGGGTCCGTGTCACGGACACCCCAAAATTCGGTACGAACCTGAACTATACAGTTCGGGTTCGCTCATCCCTATTTACTAAGAATATATTTTTATTTCTCTACTGAAATTGGCCACTAAATGCTTTCACCACAAATGACTGCAACAGTGAAGTGCCTATATATATTTTTCTTTCTCTACTGAAATAGGCCACTAAATTATTTCACCACAACTAACTGCAACAATGAATTGCATATATATTTTTCTTTTTGTACTGAAATAGGCCACTAAACACTATCAACACAAATAACTGCAACAGTGAAGTGCTTATTTATTTTTCTTTCTGTACTGAAATAGGCCACTAAACGCTTTCAACACATGTAACTGCAGAAGTGAACTGAGAATATATTTTTCTTTCTGTTTTGAAATTTGCCACTTTTACCACAAATAACTGCAACAGTGAAATGCGTATATATTTTTCTTTTTGTACTGAAATAGGCCACTGAAAGCTTTCAACACATAAAACTGCAGAAATGAACTGACTATATATTTTTCTATTTGTATTGAAATAGGCCACTAAATGCTTTTACCACAAATAACTGCAACAGTGAAGTGTGTATATATTTTTCTTTTTAAACTGAAATAGGCCACTTAACACTTTCAACAAATATAACTGCAGAAGTGAACTGAGAATATATTTTTATTTCTCTCCTGAAATTGGCCACTAAATGCTTTCACCAAAAATATCTGCAACAGTGAAGTGCGTATAGATATTTTTCTGTACTGAAATAGGCCACTAAACGCTTTCACCACAAATAACTGCAACAGTAAAGTGCTTATATATTTTTCTTTCTGTACTGGTATAGGCACTAAACACTTTCAACACATATACCTGTAGACGTGAACTGAGTTTTCATTTTTCTTTTTGTACTGAAATAGACCACTAAATCCTTTCAATTCAAATAACTGTATCAGTGAGGTGTGTATATACTTTTCATTTTGTACTGAAATAGGCCACTAAACGCTTTTGAACACAAATAAGTGCAACTGTGAAGTGTGTATATATATTTTTTTTACTGAAATAGGCTACTCAATGCTTTCAACGCACATAACTTCAGAAGTGAATAAAGAATATATTTTTATTTCTCTATTGAAATAGGCCACTAAATGCTTTCATCACAAATAAGTGCAATAGGGAAGTTCGTATATATTTTTATTTCTGTACTTAAAAAGGCCACTAAACATTTCACCACAAATAACTGCAAAAGTGAAATGCGTATTTATTTTTCTTTCTGTAATGAAATAGGCCACTAAACGCTTTCACCACAAATAACTGCAACAGCGAAGTGTCTATATATTTTTCTTTCTGTACTGAAATAGGCAACTAAATGCTTTCACCACAAATAACTGTAACTGTGAAGTGCTTATTTATTTATCTTTCTGTACTGAATTAGGCCACTAAACGCTTTCACCACAAATAACTGAAATATTTAAGTGCGTATTTATTATCTTTATGTACTGAAATAGGCCACTAAATGTTTTCACCACATTTAACTACAACAGTGAATTGCGTATATATTTTTCCTTCTATACTGAAATAGGCCACTAAACGCTTTCAACACATATAACTGCAACATTGATGTTCGTATATATTTTTCTTTTGTACTAAAATAGGCCACTAAATGCTTTCAACACATATAACCGCAGAAGTGAACTGAGAATATATTTTTATTTCTCTACTGGAATATGCCACTAAATGCTTTCACCACAAATAACTGCAACAGTGAAGTGCATATATATTTTTCTTTCTGTACTAAAATAGGCCACTAAAAACTTTCACCACAAATAACTGCAACAGTAAAGTGCGTATATATTTTTCTTATTGTACTGAAATAGGCCACTAAACGTTTTCAACACAAATAACCGCAGAAGAGAACTGAGAATATATTTTTAATTCTCTACTGAAATAGTCCACTAAATGCATTCACTATAAATAACTGCAACAGTGAAGTGAGTATATATTTTTCTTTCTGTACTGAAATAGGCCACTAAAGGATTTCAACACAAATAACTGCAACAGTGATATGCGTATAAATCTTTCTTTCTGTACTGAATTAGGCCACTAAATGCTTTCACCACAAATAACTGCAACAGTGAAGTGCCTATATATTTTTCTTTCTGTACTGGAATTTGCCACTAAAAACTTTCACCACAAATAACTGCAACAGTAAAGTGAGTATATATTTTTCTTTTTGTACTGAAATAGGCCACTAAACTCTTTCAAAACATATAACAGCAGAAGTAAACTGAGTATATATTTTTCTTTTTGTATTGAAATAGGCCACTAATCGCTTTCACTACAAATAACTGCAATAGTGAAGTGTGTTTATATTTTTCTTTTTTTACTAAAATAGGCCACTTAACGCTTTCAACACATATAACTTCAGAAGTGAACTCAGAATATCTTTTTATTTATCTACTGAAATAGGCCACTAAATGCTTTCACCACAAATAACTGCAACAGTGAATTGAGTATATATTTTTATTTCTCTACTGAAATAGGCCACTGAACGCTTTCAACACATATAACTTCAGAAGTGAAATGGGAATATATTTTTCTTTCTGTACTGAAATAGTCAACTAAACTTTTTTACCACAAGGAAAGTGCAACAGCGAAGTGCGTATAAATCTTTCTTTCTGTACTTAAATAGGCCACTTACTGCTTTCACCACAAATAACTGCAACAGTGAAGTGCGTACATATTTTTCTTCCTGTACTGAAATAGGCCACTAAAACACTTTCACCACAAATAACTGCAACAGTAAAGTGCGTATATATTTTTATTTTTGTTCTGAAATAGGCCACTAAACGTTTTCAACACATGTAACTGCAGAAGTGAACTGAGAAAACATTTTTCTTTTTGTACAGAAATGGGCCACTAATCGCTTTTACCACAAATAACTGCAACAGTGAAGTGTGTATGTATTTTTCTTTTTGTACTGAAATAGGCCACTAATTGCTTTCAACACATATAACTGCAGAAGTGAACACAGTGAAGTGCCCATATATTTTTCTTTCTGTACTGAAATAAGCCACTAAAAACTTTCACCACAAATAACTGCAACAGTAGTTGCAGTCCAGGGACGGCACTGCCGCAGCCGGACACTTCCTCTGCCAGTCAGGGGAATGTCAGCTCCGGTAAGCAGGGGACCAGGAGAGCAGGGCAGGCCAGACAGGTGCTGGTAGTGGGAGACTCAATTATTAGGGGAACAGATAGGGAAATCTGTCACAAAGACCGTGATCGCCGAACAGTGTGCTGTCTTCCTGGCGCTAGAGTTCGACATATCGCGGATCGGGTTGACAGATTACTGGGAGGGGCTGGAGAAGATCCAGCGGTCATGGTCCATATCGGAACCAATGACAAAGTTAGGGGTAGGTGGAGAGTCCTTAAAAATGATTTCAGGGATCTAGGGCAAAAGCTTAGGGCAAGGACCTCAAAGGTAGTATTTTCCGAAATACTACCTGTACCACGGGCCACACAAGAAAGGCAGCAGGAGATTAGGGAAATTAACAAGTGGCTCAAGAACTGGTGTAGGATGGAGGGGTTTGGGTTCCTGGAGAACTGGGCCGACTTCTCTGTCGGCTACAGGCTCTATCGTAGGGACGGGCTGCACCTCAATGGGGAAGGGGCAGCTGTGTTGGGGAAGAAGATGGCTAGAAGGTTGGAGGAGTGTTTAAACTAGGGACTGGGGGGGAGGGTAATTACACTATAGAAGGGGAAGATAGTGCAGATAGAGACCGGGGGCAAGGTAGTGGGACTGGGGGAGAAATGGAAGGAGGGACAAGAACAGTTCAGAAGGAAAGGTGTAGGGTAAAAAATATACATAAACCTCTCAAATGTATGTATACTAATGCCAGAAGCCTGACTAATAAAACTGGTGAACTGGAATTAGTGATGTGTGAGGAGGACTATGACATAGTGGGAATAACTGAGACATGGCTGGATGATAGCTATGACTGGGCAGTTAATGTACAAGGTTACAGTCTGTTCAGAAAGGATCGTCAAAACCGGAGAGGTGGAGGGGTCTGCCTTTATGTAAAGTCTTGTCTAAAGCCCGTACTCCGTGAAGATATAAGTGAGGGACATGAACATGTGGAGTCACTATGGGTAGAGATACATGGAGCTAAAAACAACAATAAATTACTAATAGTAGTCTACTATAAACCACCTAATATACCAGAGTCCACAGAAAATCTACTACTAAACGAGATAGACAAGGCGGCAAATCATAATGAGGTGGTTATTATGGGGGACTTCAACTACCCAGATATAGACTGGGAAACTGAAACTTGTATATCTCATAAAGGAAACAGATTCTTGGCAATAACCAAAGACAATTATCTCTCCCAACTGGTTCAGGACCCGACTAGAGGGACGGCCATACTGGACTTAATATTAACCAATAGACCTGACAGAACAACAGACGTGCAGGTTGGGGGACACCTGGGAAATAGTGACCATAAAGTAATAACCTTCCAATTATCATTCAAAAGAGCGTTTCTACAGGGAGGAACAAAAATACCAAACTTCAAAAAAGCTAAATTTAGCCAACTAAGAGAGGCCATAGGCCTAACTAACTGGGACAAAGTCCTCAAAAATAAAAATACAGCCAAAAAATGGGATATCTTTAAAAACATCCTAAAATCTCATTGTGAGAGGTACATACCGTATGGGAATAAAAGGTTAAGGAACAAAAAGAAACCAATGTGGATAAACAGAACTGTAAAGAAAGCAATAAATGACAAAAAGAAAGCATATAAAACACTAAAACAGGAGGGTAGCACGGAAGCACTGAAAAACTATAAGGAAAAAAACAGAACATGTAAAAAACAAATAAAAGCGGCCAAACTAGAGACCGAGAGATTAATTGCCAAAGAGAGTAAAACTAACCCTAAAATGTTCTTCAATTATATAAATGTTAAAAAGTATAAATCTGAAGGTGTCGGCCCATTAAAGAGTAATGAGGGGGGAGTCGCAGAGAGCGACGAGGAGAAAGCAAAGCTGTTAAATATTTTTTTCTCCAATGTATTCACTGAGGAAAATAAACTGTCAGATCAAATGCTGAATGCTGAAATAAATTCGCCATTAAAAGTGTCCTGTCTGACCCAGGAAGAAGTACAACAGCGACTTAAAAATATCAAAATAGACAAATCGCCAGGACCGGATGGCATACACCCCCGTATCCTAAGGGAATTAAGTAATGTCATAGCCAGACCCTTATTTCTGATATTTGCGGACTCTTTACTGACAGGGAATGTCCCACAGGATTGGCGCATGGCAAATGTGGTGCCAATATTCAAAAAGGGTCCAAAAACAGAGCCTGGAAACTATAGGCCGGTAAGTTTAACATCTGTTGTGGGTAAACTGTTTGAAGGTTTTCTGAGAGATGCTATGTTAGAGCATCTTAACGGAAATAAGCAAATAACGCCATATCAGCATGGCTTCGTGAGGGATCGGTCATGTCAAACTAATTTAATCAGTTTCTATGAGGAGGTAAGTACTAGACTTGACAGCGGCGAATCAATGGATGTCGTGTATCTGGACTTCTCCAAAGCATTTGACACTGTACCTCATAAAAGGTTAGTATATAAAATGAGAATGCTCGGACTCGGAGAAAACGTCTGTAAGTGGGTAAGTAACTGGCTCAATGATAGAAAACAGAGGGTGGTTATTAACGGTACATACTCAGATTGGGTCACTGTCACTAGTGGAGTACCTCAGGGGTCAGTATTGGGCCCTATTCTCTTCAATATATTTATTAATGATCTTGTAGAAGGCTTGCATAGTAAAATATCAATTTTCGCAGATGACACTAAACTGTGTAAAGTAATTAACACTGAAGAGGACAGTATACTACTACAGAGGGATCTGGATAGATTGGAGGCTTGGGCAGATAAGTGGCAGATGAGGTTTAACACTGACAAATGTAAAGTTATGCACATGGGAAGGAATAATGCAAGTCACCCATACATACTAAATGGTAAAACACTCGGTAACACTGACATGGAAAAGGATCTAGTAATTTTAATAAACAGCAAACTAAGCTGCAAAAAACAGTGTCAGGCAGCTGCTGCAAAGGCCAATAAGATAATGGGTTGCATCAAAAGGGGCATAGATGCCCGTGATGAGAACATATTCCTACTACTTTACAAATCACTGGTCAGACCACACATGGAATACTGTGTACAGTTCTGGGCTCCTGTGAACAAGGCAGACATAGCAGAGCTGGAGAGGGTCCAGAGGAGGGCAACTAAAGTAATAACTGGAATGGGGCAACTACAGTACCCTGAAAGATTATCAAAATTAGGGTTATTCACGTTAGAAAAAAGACGATTGAGGGGAGATCTAATTACTATGTATAAATATATCAGGGGGCAGTACAGAGATCTATCCCATCATCTATTTATCCCCAGGACTGTGACTGTGACGAGGGGACATCCTCTGCGTTTGGAGGAAAGAAGGTTTGTACACAAACATAGAAAAGGGTTCTTTACGGTAAGAGCAGTGAGACTATGGAACTCTCTGCCTGAGGAGGTGGTGATGGTGAGTACAATAAAGGAATTCAAGAGGGGCCTGGATGTATTTCTGGAGTGTAATAATATTACAGGCTATAGCTACTAGAGAGGGGTCGTTGATCCAGGGAGTTATTCTGATTGCCTGATTGGAGTCGGGAAGGAATTTTTTATTCCCCTAAAGTGAGGAAAATTGGCTTCTACCTCACAGGGTTTTTTTGCCTTCCTCTGGATCAACTTGTAGGATGACAGGCCGAACTGGATGGACAAATGTCTTTTTTCAGCCTTATGTACTATGTTATGTACTATGTTAGTAAAGTGAGTATATATTTTTATTTTTGTACTGAAATAGGCCACTTAACGCTTTCACCATAAATAAGTGCAATAGTAAAGTGTGTATATATTTTCTTATTGTAATGAAATAGTTCACTAAACACTTTCGCCTCAAATAAGTGCAACAGTGAAGTGTGTATTTATTTTCCATTTTGTACTGAAATAGGCCACTAAACACTTTAAACACATATAATTGCAGAAGTGAACTGAGAATATATTTTTATTTCTGTACTTAAGTAGGCCACTAAATGCTTTTACCACAATTGACTGCAACAGTGACATGCGTTTTTTTTTCCTTCTGGTACTGAAATAGGCCACTAAATACTATTACCACAAATAACTGGAATAGTGAAGTGAGTATATCACCTCAAATAACTGCAATAGTGAATTGCGTATATATATATTTTTTGTACTAAAATAGGTGACTAAGGGCTTTTTAACATAGCACTTGCACCCCAATAACAAGAACAAATTGCTGGAATGACAAAACTGTATAATGGCTATTTGTATCCCCAAATAATCTTTCCCTGCATTTGTTCATCCCTTTTCTTGCACTCTCCCTAGTGCATTCTGACTCCTCTCCCTGCACTGAGATGCTGTGAAATGATTCATCCCTATCCTTTCCCTGCACTTGTAAATCATTTTTCTGGCACTGTCCCTAGCGCCTTCTGACATCTCTTCCTGCACTAAGATGCTGTGAAATGATTCCTCCCTATCCTTTTCCTGCACTTATAAATAGTTTTTTCAGTATTTTTTTTCACAATGATGTTTTTTAATTGCTGTCCCTAGAGCCTTCTCACATCTGTCCCTGCCCTCAGAAGGCTGGAATATGTCTGACAGTATTGGCTGGAAGATGGCCGCCATATTTATAGGGCTGTGAAATCACAGGGCTGGCTGCTGATTGGCTGCATGCATATTAGTCCTGGTGATCCCGCCTTCCCGGACTTCATTTCTTTAAATTCGCATTCATTGCGAATCGCATTTTTCCCGAAATTCGGATTGAATTCCACTTCGTCAGCTTCAATTCGCTCATCTCTAATTGTCATCCTGCTCTTACCCCAATACTGAGCCTACTGTGCTCCCCAATGCCCCCAAATAATCTACTGTAAAAATAATAATGTCCCCACAGTGCCCCCAGTATTAATAATGTCCTAGTATTAAAAATGCCACCTCATGTTTTAATAATGCCCCCAGTATTAATATTATGTATTGTATAGTGCACCCTTAATAATAATGCCCCATATTGTGCCTCCAGTAATAATGATGCCCCACAGTGCCCTCAGTAATGATAATGCTCCTAGTAATGTCCTCCCTTTGCCCTCCAATAACGTCCCCCTGCCCCAGTAATATCCCTATAGCAGACAAAGTAAAAACAGTAATGCTCTCCCGCCCCAGTAATGTACTTATAGTGATCACCTTATTGCACCCTGCCCCCAAACCACCTTATTTTCAAATGGAAAAATAAAAGAAAAACTCACCTGAGTGCCTTTCCATGCCTCTTCTGGCCTGTGTCCCGGACCAGGAGGTGTAGGGAGGACAACACAGCGTCAGTGGCGTTGACGCTAGGAGTGGGAGGAGCCAAAGGTACTTCGACATCGGACCTGACAGCAGGAGGTACAGGGGCGGGCTGTGGCACATCATCAGAGGCAGGGGCGGGCACAATATATCGTAATGAGTCATAGTGGAAACCTGCCTAGCTCTGCCAGGCACACCATGTTGAAGGTGCTGCGATTGACTTGGAGGAGGTATTTGCAGAACTCCAGATGGAATGTCTCTGTTGGGCTAGAATCCCACTTTGACTGGTCTGAGTAGATGTTCAGGCCCCAAAGCTCCCTGCCATAGAGCAGAAACGGCGATGACACCATCAAATTTCAGCCAGAACCTTAGTGGTGGTTTACGGTTGTACACTTGCTTTCTGATGGCGTAGAAGCAGGGGCGTAATGTTGGTGGTCGCAGAGGGTGCAACCGCGACCGGATCCGGTGGGGGGAGGGGGCCTGCAGCACTCCCATGTAATGGGAGTGGTCTGACGGGGCCTGGCATGATTTACAGTGAGAATTCCCGGCCCCATCAGAGCACTCTTCAAACATGAGGGGGCGCTGGAGGCAGGGGGAGCACAGAGGCAAGGAAAGGGGGAGCGCACTCACCTGGCAGGTTTTGTCACTGCCGGGCTTTTCGTTTTCAGAGTGAAGCAGGGCGACCTCTCCGCTCCCTGCTTCAATGTTCTTATGAGCTCAGGCGCTCCCCCTGCTGGCCGCGCATCGCACTGCTGGATGTGGGAGGAGCACTGAAAGCCCAGAAATCGGCCTTCAGTACAGCCAGCAGCGCGATGTGAGTATGGGAGCATGTCATCAGGGAAGAAGGTAAGTATGTGTTTTCTCTTTCCCCATAAAGCTGCTGACTGGAGGCAAAAGGGGGGCAACAAGTAGAGTGAGGGGGGCACAAAAGTGGACATATTTACTGAGGGGGCGGCCTAATCTGAAATAACTACTGTGAGGGGGCACATATGTGGGCATAACTACTGTGAGGGGGCACATATGTGGGCATAACTACTGTGAGGGGGCACATATGTGGGCATAACTACTGTGAGGGGGCATATATCTGGCATACTGTGAGGGGGCACATATGTGGTATAACTACTGTGAGGGGGCACATATCTGGCATAACTACTGTGAGGGAGGCATATATCTGGCTATAACCACTGTGAGGGGCCCATATCTGGCATAATCACTGTGAGGGGGCACATATCTGGCAAACTGTGAGGGGCACATATCTTGCATAACAACTGTGAGGAGGCACATATCTGGGCAAAACTACAGTGAAGGGGCACATATCTGGGCATAACTACAGTGAGGGGGCACAAAAATAGGCATAACTACTGTGACAGGAACAAAGTTGGGAATAACTGCTGTGAGGGGCCACAAGGTGGACTTAATTACTGTGAGGGGCCACAATGTGGGCATTAGTACTGTGTGGTAGCACTTAGGGGAAATGTGCTAGATTACCCTGCTATACATTGGCATGGCTCAGTCCTATAGGCCAGCACAGCGACCCCTGCTGGTGATTTCACAGGGGCAGTCAGCATCCCTTCCTTGTGTGATTAGACCTTGTTCTGGATCCAGTGGACATCACGCCGATGCAAGCAACACCCTGGATGAGGTAGGATTAGATTTTATTAGGATTGGGTGAGTGTAGCCATGCATTGGGCTCGTTAACATGAGCGAATCCTGTGCAGTTAATCCGCTACGTGAAAGAGTGCCAAACCCCATTCCGGATAGCAGAGACATGGAGCATTAACATGTGATCTTTTTACTACAAGATTACAGGGAGGCAAAGAGCATTATCAATCATGTTAATGTGAGATTGTGAAACAGCTCTTATTGCATGAACACTGTTATTTTGCTGTTTGGCCACAAGAGGCCGCTGTTTCCCCACACAGCTAAACAGATTGCTCAGATTTAAATATTCATAGGAGGTGGAGCTGTGTGTCTAGAGGAAGGAAGCTGGCATCCATTTTAGTTGCAGACTAGAAAAGTGTGTGAGAGAAGAAATCCATTAACATCCAAGCGTGGAATCACCCTTTTGCGACCAGGACTGCAGCCAAGTGAAGCTGATCGTGTCAAGGACCCGGATCTCGTCCAGGAGAAGGAATACAGCTGCCAGGATCACTGACGAGAGCTGAAGAGCAAAGCAACAGACCCTTCGGTACCGCACGTGTGTTGGATGCTTGTTTAAGGACTTATCAGTTAAAGTTTTGGTTTGCTCCGGAGAACAGAGAGGACTTCACCATAATCTCCAGTTACTCCAGCGTGTTTATCGGGAGTGATATATAGGGAGTGATATATATTAGGCACGTGGGAAATTACAGTTTGGGAAAACATAGGGGATAGTACTGTATAGTCTGGTAAGATTGTAAGCTGCTGTGTCGCACTGTGGGCTAGCCTGTATCTCACACACACACAATTGTTCCTGTTTATCAGGGTAATAAGAGGTATGGTGAGGCAGAGTTAGCTCTGCTCGCAGTAGGTAAATTGCACTACTGTTTTCCAGCTACCATTGCTGTGCGACATAGAGGTCTCAGCCTCCGGGCTGAGTGTATGTAATCAGATTTTATGTTCACTGCATTTGTGTGTTTGATATCTCGTAACAGTAAAACAAAGTCTGTTCTACAAGAGCTGGTGTTAGAGTCGTTTTCTTTGGTTGTGACTTCACGGTATCCTGGGGATCCCACCCCGGTACACGGCTTACAATTTAGCGTAGTCGGCAGGATACAGCAACCGTTATGGATGGGAATGCTGTGGGAGACCCTCCCCCGGCGGCAATGGCACCGGAACAGGACCCAGCTCAGGGTGCGCCTGCGCAAGGCCAGCTTTCCCCCAACTCCATGTCCGCCCCAGTAGGATACATCCTGGTGGGGGCACAGTAAAAACATGATATTGAAGGAATTGACTGAAAGGGTGCGGAGTGCGGTTAGAATGTGTAACCTGACTCCTGAACTGCAGGCAAAGGTTGCATTGGGGGCTCTAGAGGGCAATTTCAGACGGACAGTGATGGTAAGGCCCGAATCCGAAAGAGACACCCTAGAGAAAATATTCTCTCTGCTGGAGATAGCCCAGGGAGGGCGTGCTAAAGTAGTGCAGTTGAGGATCCACTTCTTCAACTGACCACAGCAAGAGGGCGAGACTCTGATGCTGTATTCCAATGCCCTACAGGAAATGCTCAATGAGATACAGTGGCGAACGCAGAGACCATAGGAGCCTTCCGGGAGGTGGAGCAGCTACTAAGAGATCAGTTCATAGTGGGGCTCTCCAACAAGTTCCTAAATGATAAGCTGAAAGAGATGACCCAGACTGCAGGCCAACATGACATTCTACAATGTCTACCAGTGCCTGCTGTGGAGAGGGAGGAAGAGCACATACCTGTGACGGCGAGAGTGGTGAGTAGCACTCATGCTACACGGGACCGGTCGGGGACTGAATTTTCCAAGGCATTCTCGCGACATGATGAGGACTTCGGGTGTGCTTCCATCATTGAACACGAAATCCCTACCGGCGATGCTACACCGATTAGGGAACGTTACCGGCAAATTCCACCTAAAATGTACCAGGAGGTGAAGGATATGGTAGCCAGCAGGTTGGAAAACCGGGTGATCCAGGAGAATCAAAGTCCTTGGGCTTCTCCAGTAGTCTTGGTGCGGAAGAAAGATGGGAGTCTCCGGTTCTGCGTGGACTATCGGAAACTGAATGCCCAGACCGTCCGGGATGCCTCCCGCAGATTGAGGAATCATTGTCAGCAAAGTTCTTCTCGACTCTTGACCTGGCTAGTGGGTATTGGCAGGTACCGGTGGCAAAGAAGGACAAAGCGAAGATGGCTTTCATTCTACCTAAGGTACTACAAGTTCAACTGGATGCCATTCAGTCTCTCCAATGCCCCGGAAACATTCTAGCAGTTGATGGAGCATTGTCTGGGGGATCTCAAATTCGAGTCAGTATTGATATACCTGGACGACATAGTAGTGTTTGGGGCCTCCTTTGAAGATCACCTCCAGAAGCTGCGACGGGTCCTAGGACGGCTATGAGACCATTTAGTCACCCCGGAGGGGGGTAAAACCGGCCCATAGCAAGTTGGAAGCCGTCCAGAAGTGGCCCCAGCCGAGTACACTACGAGAGGTGCGGGTGTTCATGGGACTGTCTGGCTACTACAAGAAGTTTATACCCAAATTTGCTCATTTGTTGGGCCCATTAAACGAGTTATTGAGGGGCACTGCGGGAGGCCCGAAGAATCGTCCCATCGACTGGGGACCCCGGCAGCTAGAGGCCTTTGAGACAGTGAAGGAGGCACTGGCCAATGCCCCGATTCTGGCTTATGCGCAGTTCGACACCCCATTCCGGCTGTACACTGACAGAAGTCTACATGGTCTGGGTGCCGTGTTATCCTAAGTCCAGGATGGATGTGAGAGAGTCATTGCTTATGGCAGCTGGTCTCTGAAGGAGTCAAAGCGCAACCCTGACAACTATAGCTCCTTTAAATTGGAACTAATGGCGCTGGTGTGGTCCATGACCGAAAGGTTCACGGAGTACCTGACAGGTGCAGAGGTGAACGTGATGACAGACAACAACCCGTTAGCACATCTGGAGAATTCCAAGCTTGGTGCGCTTGAGCAGAGGTGGTTGGCTCTCCATTCTATGTTCCAATAACGAATCAGGTAGGGAGAACGGCAATGCCGATGCACTCTCCTGAGTCCTTGTAAGGGCGCCAACTCAGAGAGCCAATGAGGAGCATCAGTGGCACATTTAAGTGGGGTGGGGTCCTTGATGTCTATGGTGCTGGGAAAGACAATGGCTGATTGGGAGAGAGTCCAGAATGGCTGCCCGGACCTGTGGAAAGTGAGAGAATGGGACCGGACCAAGACCTGGCCTCAGCCGGAAGAGAGGGCCTGTCTGACTCCAGATGGCCAAAAGATGTTGAGGCAGTGGGATAAGCTGACTGTTACCCAGGGCCTCCTGTGTCGGACCATATACTTACAGTCAGAGCTGCAGTAGCGGCAACAGCTTGTCATCCCCATGTCATTGGGACCAGAGGCCGCCCAGGAAGCCCATGAGAGGGGCGCCCATTTCGGGAGCGACAACACGTTTAAGTGGCTCCAACGGCTGGTATACTGTCCAGATCTGGCAAACATGGAGTCCGAGGCCTGCCTTAAGTGTCGGCCCTGTGGGCTGAGCAAGAGTACTGAACAGCGGGCTCCTGTCCAGGCCATCTAGAACTTCTTATGATCGATTATGTGCAGATTAGTGTTGATCGCGAATATTCGAATTGCGAATTTTAATCGCGAATATCGGCACTTCGAGAATTCGTGAATATTTAGAATATCGCTAAATATATTCAGAATCGCGAATATTCGATTTTTTTTTAAATATCAGTTCATGCGAATTTTTAGGCGAATTTTATGCGAATTTTCGCAATCAAGAAAATGATGCCTGGAGATCATGAATTTTCGAATATATGGCGAATATTCGCCCAAATATTCGCGAAATATCGCGAATTCGAATATTGCCCCTGCCGCTCATCACTAGTGCAGATTGGATATTCTACCTCGGGACACTCATAATGTCTGGTCATAACAGACCATTTCACAAAGTATGCAGTGGCCATACCCACCAGAGGCCAGACAGCAGAGTTGGCTGCCGAAGCGGTCTGCAAACACTTTATACAGGTGTTTGGGTGTCCACGGAGAATACATTCAGACCAGGGGGCATGTTTTCAGGGTACTCTAACGAACGAACTGTACCAGCTGTATGGGATCGAATGCTCCCGCACCACCCCGTATCAACCCCAAGGAAAAGGGGCATGCGAACGCTTCAACCGCACTTTGCTCCAGATGCTAAGGTGGCCCAAATACCTACCTGAACTGATGTGGGCCTATAACAACAGGGTACACAGTACCACCAGATACTCCTCACATATGTACATGTTTGGGAGAGCCGGACGGGAGATGGAAGACCTCCACATGCCTGACCCGATGGCACCACCACCGAGAAGTACCACTGCATGGGTGCAAGAGCACTGCGGCCGTCTAAGAGCGGTCCACAAGGTTGTGGGGGAGAGCCTGAGACAAGTGATACACCCTAACACAAGACCAGTGCAGAAGGATGGGTATGCCCCCAGGTGATCGAGTGATGGTCAAAGCCAAACAGCCATCTGGGAAGTTGGATGGGCCGTGGGTGGTGGTCCCATACACGGTGAAGAGGAGGGTAGACCCCTGCCATCCCGGTCTATGAGGTAGAGCCAGTAGGGACTGGGGGACCCTCACGGAACTTATACCATAGCATGTTGAGACGTTGTAATTTTGACGAGCCAGTGTACGTGGAGGAGATGCCTCTTCCTGCTCAGAGTCCAGGGGAAAGCCCCTTGGAGGAGGAGGAATGGTGGGTTGCCCCTTCCCCAGTAATCCAAGAGGCCCCAGTGGTGGCAACTTTACTACCCAGAAGAAGCACTGAACAGTCAGCAGTGCCTCCCCCATCACATATGCCCGATGTCCCCAGTGCTTCTGAGCCTCCCACTCGGCAAAGGGCAAACAGGGCCAACGCTGATGTGCCCCCACAGCGCAATGCACAGGACGAGTTTGTATGGGGTGAGTTGCCGACCACGACAACCTCTAGTGGGGTGGTATGTGAGATTGTGAAACAGTTCTTATTGCATGAACACTGTTATTTTGCTGTTTGGCCACAAGAGGCCGCTGTTTTCCCACACAGCTAAACAGACTGCTCAGATTTAAATATTCATAGGAGGTGGAGCTGTGTGTCTAGAGCAGTGGTCCCCAACCTTTTTAGCACCAAGGACCAGTTTCATGCAAGACAATTTTCCCAGGGACCGGATTGGGTGGGGGGTTATGGAACGGGGCTTAGGGGGGTGAGCGGATCTTAGGGGGGGATGGTCGACGCTGACTGATTCACGTGCGTGACAAAACACAAGGTGCATATTAAAATATATACCACTATATAACTACTATATTTATTATTTAAATGTGACTCAACTCACCATAATGCAGAAACAGTGGGAGCACTGGGCTTGCTTCCGTGCAACGAGACAGTTCCGTCTAGGGGTGATGGGCAACAATGACACCCAAAGTGTGTTCCTTATGTCCAGTCTACTCCGTAATCATGTGTTGGTTACTGTTACTTCAGAAAACCCTGCTTTACAAAGATAGGATGTTCGAAATGGCAGCAGAGTCTTCAGCGCTTTTGTGGAGATCTCAGGATGTTCTGCCTTGACTTCAATTAAGAGCGTGGCGAGATTTGATGTCTCAAACATACTTTTAAGGCCGCCATCATTTGCAATCTCAAGCAGTTGGTCTTCTAGCACGGACAAGGTTGCCTCACCAGGCTTGTTCACAAATGGGTCACAGATCCATTCCTTCCTAGTTCGCGGGTCTTGTGTGGTTGCAAAAGAACGCTCAAATTCTTTTAAAAGCTGAGATAGGTGAGCGTGCAGCAGCTGGGAGTATGAAGGTACAGGCCCAGTCTCTTCCAAAATCCCTGTTAATGTTTGAAACTTGTCAAATATCACTATTTTCACTCGCTGTCCCCACAATTCCAGTTTCGCTTTGAATGCAGCAACTTTATCTGCCAACTTGAAGACAGTTGTCATTCTCCCCTGAAGTGACAGATTGAGGTCATTGAGCAAGTTGAATATGTCACACAACTAAGCAAGTTTTAAAACCCATTCTTTACTACTGAAATCTGCAGCAAGTGGTGATTATTTTTCTAAAATAAATCTACGAAGTGTCTCTCGTAACTCAAACTCTTGCCAGAGATCTACCTCTAGAAAGCCACCTCACTTCTGTATATAACAAAAGAAGTTTGTGCTCCGTGTCCATCTCCTCACAGAGCTGCTCGAACAGACGTGAGTTAAGGGCATGTACTTTCATATAATTTATTACTTTAATCGCATCTTTCAAAACGCTGTCAAGTTTGGGTGACATTTTTCGGCTAGCCAGCATTTCTCTATGGATGACACAGCGCATAGACTCACATACAGGCGCAACCTCTTTGACCCGAGTAGTTAAACCAGAAAGCCGTCCAGTCATGGCAGCGGCTCCATCTGTGCATACACCGACACAAATTGACTAGTTTAGTTTTCCCGTTATGTAATCATCCAAAGACTTGAATAGCTGTGCAGCTGTGGTGTTGGTTGTCAACAATAATGCACACAACATATCCTCATGCACATCCTCCTGAAAAATATATTGCACAAAAACAGGCATTATTACCTTGTTGTCAACGTCAGTAGACTCATCAACTTGGATTGCGTACCACGGTGACTCATTAATCCTCTCTAACAATTGTACCTCAATGTCCTCTGCTATTTCATCAATTTGTCTAGTTATGGTGCTAGCTGAAAGAGGAACCTATGCTATCTTTTTAACTGCAGCCTCTCCTAAAAGCTCACGGCAGATGTCCTTAGCGGCAGGCAGGATTAACTCTTCATCAATAGTAAAGGGCTTCTTAGCCTTGGCAATGCGGTTAGCCATTAAGAATGATGCTTTCAGTGCAGACACATTTGATCATGAGTAGAGTTGAGCGAACACCTGGATGTTCGGGTTCGAGAAGTTCGGCCGAACTTCCCGTAAATGTTCGGGTTCGGGATCCGAACCCGAACCGAACTTCGTCCCGAACCCGAACCCCATTGAAGTCAATGGGGACCCAAACTTTTAGGCACTAAAAAGGCTGTAAAACAGCCCAGGAAAGAGCTAGAGGGCTGCAAAAGGCAGCAACATGTAGGTAAATCCCCTGCAAACAAATGTGGATAGGGAAATGAATTAAAATTAAAATTAAAAAAATAAAAATGAACCAATATCAATTGGACAGAGGTCCCATAGCAGAGAATCTGGCTTCACGTCAGCAGAGAATCAGTCTCTTCATGCCATAGCAAAGAATCTGGCTTCATGTCAGCAGAGAATCAGTCTCTTCATGCCATAGCAGAGAATCTGGCTTCATGTCAGCGCAGAATCAGTCTTCATGTCATAGCAGAGAATCAGGCTTCACGTCACCCACCACTGGAACAGGCCACTGTCACACATTTAGGCCCCGGCACCCAGACAGAGGAGAGCGGTCCCGTAACAGAGAATCTGGCCTTATGTCAGCGCAGAATCTGTCTTCATGTCATAGCAGAGAATCAGGCTTCACGTCACCCACCACTGGAACAGGCCACTGTCACACATTTAGGCCCAGGCACCCAGGCAGAGGAGAGAGGTCCCGTAACAGAGAATCTGGCCTTATGTCAGCGCAGAATCTGTCTTCATGTCATAGCAGAGAATCAGGCTTCACGTCACCCACCACTGGAACAGGCCACTGTCACACATTTAGGCCCAGGCACCCAGGCAGAGGAGAGAGGTCCCGTAACAGAGAATCTGGCCTTATGTCAGCGCAGAATCTGTCTTCATGTCATAGCAGAGAATCAGGCTTCACGTCACCCACCACTGGAACAGGCCACTGTCACACATTTAGGCCCAGGCACCCTGGCAGAGGAGAGAGGTCCCGTAACAGAGAATCTGGCCTTATGTCAGCGCAGAATCTGTCTTCATGTCATAGCAGAGAATCAGGCTTCACGTCACCCACCACTGGAACAGGCCACTGTCACACATTTAGGCCCCGGCACCCAGACAGAGGAGAGCGCTCCCGTAACAGAGAATCTGGCCTTATGTCAGCACAGAATCTGTATTCATGTCATAGCAGAGAATCAGGCTTCACGTCACCCACCACTGGAACAGGCCACTGTCACACATTTAGGCCCAGGCACCCAGGCAGAGGAGAGAGGTCCCGTAACAGAGAATCTGGCCTTATGTCAGCGCAGAATCTGTATTCATGTCATAGCAGAGAATCAGGCTTCACGTCACCCACCACTGGAACAGGCCACTGTCACACATTTAGGCCCAGGCACCCAGGCAGAGGAGAGAGGTCCCGTAACAGAGAATCTGGCCTTATGTTAGCGCAGAATCTGTATTCATGTCATAGCAGAGAATCAGGCTTCACGTCACCCACCACTGGAACAGGCCACTGTCACACATTTAGGCCCCGGCACCCAGACAGAGGAGAGCGGTCCCGTAACAGAGAATCTGGCCTTATGTCAGCGCAGAATCTGTCTTCATGTCATAGCAGAGAATCAGGCTTCACGTCAGCCACCACTGGAACAGGCCACTGTCACACATTTAGGCCCAGGCACCCAGGCAGAGGAGAGAGGTCCCGTAACAGAGAATCTGGCCTTATGTCAGCGCAGAATCTGTATTCATGTCATAGCAGAGAATCAGGCTTCACGTCACCCACCACTGGAACAGGCCACTGTCACACATTTAGGCCCCGGCACCCAGGCAGAGGAGAGAGGTCCCGTAACAGAGAATCTGGCCTTATGTCAGCGCAGAATCTGTCTTCATGTCATAGCAGAGAATCAGGCTTCACGTCACCCACCACTGGAACAGGCCACTGTCACACATTTAGGCCCCGGCACCCAGACAGAGGAGAGGTTCATTCAAATTTGGGTTGCCCCGCAATATAATGGTAAAATGAAATTAAAAATAGTATTGAATGAGGAAGTGCCCTGGAGTAGAATAATATATTGTTAAGGGGAGGTAGTTAATATCTAATCTGCACAAGGGATGGACAGGTCCTGTGGGATCCATGCCTGGTTCATTTTTATGAACGTCAGCTTGTCCACATTGGCTGTAGACAGGCGGCTGCGTTTGTCTGTAATGACGCCCCCTGCCGTGCTGAATACACGTTCAGACAAAACGCTGGCCACCGGGCAGGCCAGCACCTCCAAGGCATAAAAGGCTAGCTCTGGCCACGTGGACAATTTGGAGACCCAGAAGTTGAATGGGGCCGAACCATCAGTCAGTACGTGGAGGGGTGTGCACAGGTACTGTTCCACCATGTTAGTGAAATGTTGCCTCCTGCTAACACGTTCCGTATCAGGTGGTGGTGCACTTAGCTGTGGCGTGTTGACTAAACTTTTCCACATCTCTGCCATGCTAACCCTGCCCTCAGAGGAGCTTGGCGTGACACAGCTGCGTTGGCGACCTCTTGCTCCTCCTCTGCCTTCGCCTTGGGCTTCCACTGGTTCCCCTGTGACATTTGGGAATGCTCTCAGTAGCGCGTCTACCAACGTGCGCTTGTACTCGCGCATCTTCCTATCACGCTCCAGTGTAGGAAGTAAGGTGGGTACATTGTCTTTGTACCGGGGATCCAGCAGGGTGGCAACCCAGTAGTCCGCACACGTTAAAATGTGGGCAACTCTGCTGTCGTTGCGCAGGCACTGCAGCATGTAGTCGCTCATGTGTGCCAGGCTGCCCAGAGGTAAGGACAAGCTGTCCTCTGTGGGAGGCGTATCGTCATCGTCCTGTGTTTCCCACCAGCCACGCACCAGTGATGGGTCCGAGCTGCTTTGGGTGCCACCCCGCTGTGAACATGCTTCATCCTCATCCTCCTCCACCTCCTCCTCCTCCACCTCCTCCTCCTCCTCGTCCTCCTCGTCCTCCAGTAGTGGGCCCTGTCTGGCCACATTTGTACCTGGCCTCTGGTGTTGCAAAAAACCTCCCTCTGAGTCACTTCGAAGAGACTGGCCTGAAAGTGCTAAAAATGACCCCTCTTCCTCCTCTTCCTCCTGGGCCACCTCCTCTTCCATCATCGCCCTAAGTGTTTTCTCAAGGAGACATAGAAGTGGTATTGTAACGCTGATAACGGCGTCATCGCCACTGGCCATGTTGGTGGAGTACTCGAAACAGCGCAACAGGGCACACAGGTCTCGCATGGAGGCCCATTCATTGGTGGTGAAGTGGGTCTGATCCGCAGTGCGACTGACCCGTGCGTGCTGCAGCTGAA
Organism: Bufo bufo; assembly: GCF_905171765.1. Lineage (NCBI taxonomy): Eukaryota > Metazoa > Chordata > Amphibia > Anura > Bufonidae > Bufo > Bufo bufo. The sequence goes on from NC_053391.1 coordinate 504,415,527, forward strand.
ACTCCACTATGGCCTGCTGCTGCTCGCACAGTCTGTCCAGCATATGCAAGGTGGAGTTCCACCTGGTGGGCACGTCGCATATGTGTCACGGCTGAGGATGGGGGAAATCCTCAGCCGTGTGGAGCCCGGTGATGTTACGGCTGCTTGGCCATGAAGACAGGATTAGGGAGCAGGTCACCTCCTAAACGCATCCCTAACCTGACCCTGGCTCCTAGCTACATGAGCCAACCTTGATGGTAGGAGGGCTCATGCTCCGGAACCTAAAAGTCCCTGCTAGCCCTCAAGATGACCCTCACCTAGGAGCTGAGTAAGACAAGCCCACTCCTCCTAGACACGGAGGAGCAGGAGTCTCAACGGCCAAGCTGCTGGAAAAGGGGAGACATAAACAGCTCTATTGATATGGCAGGTGAACAAAGAGTTCCACCTACCTGCCACAGCCTTGCTGACTGGATCCCTGTGTAAGCAGGGTGCAGATCACAAACGCATCCCCACACAGGGACCCAGATCCATAGCTGCACAAAATCACATGTAAAACATCACACGGACATCACACATAACTAGAAATAAACTTAATGAGACATTATGGTTATGACCACAGGGGTGGCTCTTACTGGCAGGTAGTAAAGACATGAGGCTGCTCTCAGCTAAGCATGGCTGAAGCAACCTGCAGGCCTGCAAAAGCAGTGAGGCTTTATAGGCCAAGAAGCCACACCCCACAGTCGGACACACCCAGTGCACACACACACTAGGAAGGAGATTAACCCTTCCAACACCAGGGAAGGGAAAACACCACTTAAAGGAGACGTGCACACAATAACATAAAAAGGAAGTGCACACATACACACACACAAAACCGCATGCACAACGTAGCGAGCTGCAATGGCACAGCTCAGCGTGCTACGCTGCCACATACATACTGTTGCCAGCGGCAACCACAGGTGAGGCAAATACCACAGCCCTCACCTGTGATTGAACACCAAAGAAAACCGCTGACAACCGCATGCGGTTCAGGAGTCACGGTCATAGCCATGGCCGTGACACTCCCACCCCTCAAAGCCCCCCCACCAAAAAAAAAAACACGTGAGGGACTCACACAAGGGGATGAGAGAAGGGGACGTCCACTCTCAGGACATGGTTCCCAGAAAGTCGCTGTCAGCTGCATCCTCTCCCAGCACACAACACAGCCTGTCCGACGAGGCCTGCAGCCCGCACCAGCGACACGGAAATGGAACCACTGAGAGTGGACGAGGGGACTCTCCACTCACGTCCCCACTCCAGTCGCTGCCAGCAGACACTCCTAACCAGCACGCAGCCGGACCACTTACGGAGTGCTGCCAGCAGACGACCAGAGATGGGAACATGGAGAGGGACGAGGGATCACCAACACGGAAGGTAAGGTGGCGGGGAATAAGCCACCAACCGTGCCGTTAACGGAGAACCCCCAGGAACGCTCTCCCTCCGGAGAACGCGCATGCAGACCACAAGGATATGGCACTGCATGCTGCACCCTCTTTCGAAGGTATGCATACCGCATACCAGACACACACCACGTGTAAGTAAAATCAGGGGGACGCCACACGAGGCAACGGTGAAGGAATGGCGGGGAAACGCCACTCACCGCGCCGTCAGAGGCGAAACCCCCAGAACGCTCTCCCTCCGAAGAGCGCGCATGTACGCCTACGTAGACGGCGGTACATGCTTCACCCTCTTTCGAGGGAAGCATACTCCCACCCCTCAAAGCCCCTCCCAACAACAAAAGGGGAAGGTTGGTGGGGCACAAAAAACAATGGGAGGGGGGGAGGGGAAAGACAAACAAAAGGGGACACCAACACGGACAGCGGTGAGCAAGGAATGGCGGGGAATGCCACTCACCGCGCCGTAAATGGTGAAAGCCCCATAACGCTCTCCCTCCGGAGAACGCGCATGCACCCCATCCGCAGATAGCGGTGCATGCTTTACCCTCTTTCGAGGGAGCGCCACGTAAGAAGCGACTGTGGTCATACTGTCACGGCTGAGGATGGGGGAAATCCTCAGCCGTGTGGAGCCCGGTGATGTTACGGCTGCTTGGCCATGAAGACAGGATTAGGGAGCAGGTCACCTCCTAAACGCATCCCTAACCTGACCCTGGCTCCTAGCTACATGAGCCAACCTTGATGGTAGGAGGGCTCATGCTCCGGAACCTAAAAGTCCCTGCTAGCCCTCAAGATGACCCTCACCTAGGAGCTGAGTAAGACAAGCCCACTCCTCCTAGACACGGAGGAGCAGGAGTCTCAACGGCCAAGCTGCTGGAAAAGGGGAGACATAAACAGCTCTATGGATATGGCAGGTGAACAAAGAGTTCCACCTACCTGCCACAGCCTTGCTGACTGGATCCCTGTGTAAGCAGGGTGCAGATCACAAACGCATCCCCACACAGGGACCCAGATCCATAGCTGCACAAAATCACATGTAAAACGTCACACGGACATCACACATAACTAGAAATAAACTTAATGAGACATTATGGTTATGACCACAGGGGTGGCTCTTACTGGCAGGTAGTAAAGACATGAGGCTGCTCTCAGCTAAGCATGGCTGAAGCAACCTGCAGGCCTGCAAAAGCAGTGAGGCTTTATAGGCCAAGAAGCCACACCCCACAGTCGGACACACCCAGTGCACACACACACTAGGAAGGAGATTAACCCTTCCAACACCAGGGAAGGGAAAACACCACTTAAAGGAGACGTGCACACAATAACATAAAAAGGAAGTGCACACATACACACACACAAAACCGCATGCACAACGTAGCGAGCTGCAATGGCACAGCTCAGCGTGCTACGCTGCCACATACATACTGTTGCCAGCGGCAACCACAGGTGAGGCAAATACCACAGCCCTCACCTGTGATTGAACACCAAAGAAAACCGCTGACAACCGCATGCGGTTCAGGAGTCACGGTCATAGCCATGGCCGTGACAATATGAGGCGGTGAGCGGGAAGGCCGAAGTTACGCTGTAGCGCAGACAGGCGAGCAGCGGCAGGGTGTGAACGCCGGAAGCGCAAACAGACGGCCCGCACTTTATGCAGCAGCTCTGACATGTCGGGGTAGTTGCGATTGAACTTCTGCACCACCAAATTCAGCACATGCGCCAGGCAAGGGATGTGCGTCAAACCGGCTAGTCCCAGAGCTGCAACGAGATTTCGCCCATTATCGCACACCACCAGGCCGGGCTTGAGGCTCACCGGCAGCAACCACTCGTCGGTCTGTTGTTCTATACCCCGCCACAACTCCTGTGCGGTGTGGGGCCTGTCCCCCAAACATATGAGTTTCAGAATGGCTTGCTGACGTTTACCCCGTGCTGTGCTGAAGTTGGTGGTGAAGGTGTGTGGCTGACTGGATGAGCAGGTGGAAGAAGAGGAGGAGGAAGCTGAGTAGGAGGAGGAGGAGACAGGAGGCAAAGAATGTTGCCCTGCGATCCTTGGCGGCGGAAGGACGTGCGCCAAACAGCTCTCCGCCTGGGGCCCAGCCGCCACTACATTTACCCAGTGTGCAGTTAGGGAGATATAGCGTCCCTGGCCGTGCTTACTGGTCCACGTATCTGTGGTTAGGTGGACCTTGCCACAGATGGCGTTGCGCAGTGCACACTTGATTTTATCAGACACTTGTTTGTGCAGGGAAGGCACGGCTCTCTTGGAGAAGTAGTGGCGGCTGGGAACAACATACTGTGGGACAGCAAGTGACATGAGCTGTTTGAAGCTGTGTGTGTCCACCAGCCTAAATGACAGCATTTCTTAGGCCAGTAGTTTAGAAATGCTGGCATTCAGGGCCAGGGATCGAGGGTGGCTAGGTGGGAATTTACGCTTTCTCTCAAATGTTTGTGAGATGGAGAGCTGAACGCTGCCGTGTGACATGGTTGAGATGCTTGGTGACGCAGGTGGTGGTGTTGGTGGTACATCCCATGTTTGCTGGGCGGCAGGTGCCAACGTTCCTCCAGAGGCGGAGGAAGAGGCCGAGGCGGCGGCAGCAGCAGCAGAAGAGGCCGAGGCGGCAGCAGCAGAAGAGTAGCAGGCGGAGTCTCTTGGCGGCGGATGTTCTGATTTTGCCCACTGCTCCCTCTTTTGCTACGCTGTTGGCTCGGTCTCACCACTGCCTCTTCCTCCGAACTGTGAAAGTCAGTGGCACGACCTTCATTCCATTTGGGGTCTAGGACCTCATCGTCCCCTGCATCGTCTTCCACCCAGTCTTGACCCCTGACCTCCTGTTCAGTCTGCACACTGCAGAAAGACGCAGCAGTTGGCACCTGTGTTTCGTCATCATCAGAGACGTGCTGAGGTGGTATTCCCATGTCCTCATCATCAGGAAAAATAAGTGGTTGTGTGTTAGTGCATTCTATCTCTTCCACCCCCGGTGGAAGGGCTAGGTAGATGCCCTTGGGAAACCCTGGCAGCAGAGTCTTCAAACAGCATAAGAGACTGCTGCATAACTTGAGGCTCAGACAGTTTCCCTGATATGCATGGGGGTGATGTGACAGACCGATGGGCTTGGTTTTCATGCGCCATCTGTGCGCTTTCTGCAGAAGACTGGGTGGGAGATAATGTGAACGTGCTGGATCCACTGTCGGACACCCAATTGACTAATGCCTGTAACTGCTCAGGCCTTACAATCCTTAGAACGGCATTGGGCCCCACCAAATATCGCTGTAAATTCTGCTGGCTACTGGGACCTGAGGTAGTTGGTTCACTAGGACGTGTGGCTGTGGCAGAACGGCCACGTCCTCTCCCAGCACCAGAGGGTCCACTAACACCACCACGACCATGTCCACGTCCGCGTCCCTTATTAGATGTTTTCCTCATTGTTCCCGTTCACCACAATTTTGAGAATGGCAAATTTGGGAATGCTTTTTCAACCCAGAACAAAAAGTCTGCTTTTACGGTCACTACAAATAACTTGACCAGCTAAAACTGTGCAGATTTGGTTGAATAGAGATGTGAGACCTGTTTTTTTTTGCGCTGTGTGACAGTTATAGGTTTAATCACAGAATGACACTTCTATCAGCACGCTAGCGTGTGTCTTAGGTTTTTCTGAATGACACTATCAATACCTTCGATGTAAGATTTTCTTTTTGGGATAGATTTCAAGTAGGCCTCAAATACCACA